>NC_069508.1:118199801-118224801 GCF_027579735.1 Bombina bombina | reverse complement strand
TAAGTTAAACAGCTCTTTTCCTTAAAAAATACTAAGTTCCCCCTCTAACAGTAAAACCCCTACCACCAAACCCCCCAAAACAAAAAAAACTAACACTAAAAAATTCCTAAACTACCCATTGTCCCTAAAGGGGCATTTGTATGGGCATTGCCCTTAAAAGGGCATTCAGCTCTTTTACTGCCCTTAAAAGGGCATTCAGCTCTTTGAAGAGTGCCCAAAAAATCCCTAATCTAAAAAAAAAAACTCCTAAAAAATACAAAAAAGCCTAAATCTAACCCCCCCAAATAGGTACTCACCGTTCCTGAAGTGCGGCGGAGAAGGTCCTGTTGCAGGCGGTGAAGTCTTCTTCCAAGTGGTCGACATCTTCTTCCAAGCGGGACCTCTTCCTTCTTCATCCAGGACCAAGCCGGCGTGGATCGGAGATGAGCGCGGAGTAGGACCGGTGACCTCAGAGCCATGGAGTGTCTTGGATCCTCTTCGTACAATAGCCGCCGTACACTGAATAGTGATTTCAAGGTAGGCGTTTAAATATGGCGTCCCTTGCATTCCTTTTGGCTGATTTGATTCTTCAAATTCAAATCAGCCAATAGGATGAGAGCTACTGAAATCCTATTGGCTGTTCAAATCAGGTTCAAATGAGGTAGATAGATGTTGCGCATGCATTAGGTGTTAGTTATTTTCAGGCAGTTACGGGAGTTAGCGTGCTCACGTTTTCAGCGTAAGGCTTGCTGCGCCTGCCTATGTGTAGCGAGGTGAAAATAGAGTCAAATTTCTCAATTTTTGCCACGTTCTGTTAGCTTATGGGAGTAAAAATTGCGGGTGACGGGTGAAATATATGCGCCGCATTTATGCGCCGCTGTATATGTGATACCAAAACCGCATAAAACCAGCGTTGCGCGCATATGTAATCTTGCCCAATATGCTCTTATTTCTAGCACTACAAGCTTTAGAAATCTCCATATAGTTTTATTTAGGACATCATACTGCTGCCATGTGAGTAATATCATTTCTGAAGTCACTATCGGCGAGATTACGAGTTTGGCGGTAACAGGGGTGCGTTTCTAATGAGGCTTTTTTCCCACCGCTCCCTTAAAACAACACTGGAATTACAGGTTTTTTTAAACATGGCGTTAGCCGCAAAAAGGTGAGCGTAGAGCAAAATTTAGCTCCACATCTCACCTCAATACCAGCGTTGCTTACGGTAGCGGTAAGCTGGCTAAACGTGCTCGTGCACGATTTCCCCATAGGAAACAATGGGGCTGAGCTGGCTGGAAAAAAACCTAACACCTGCAAAAAAGCAGCATTCAGCTCCTAACGTAGCCCCATTGTTTCCTATGGGAAAATTAAAAAATATGTCTGCACCTAACACCCTAACATGAACCCTGAGTCTAAACACCCCTAATCTTACACTTATTAACCCCTAATCTGCCGCCCCCGCTATCGCTGACACCTACATTATATTATTAACCCTTAACCTACATTATCCCTATGAACCCCTAATATACTGCCCCCAACATCGCCGCCACCTATATTATAGTTATAAACCCCTAATCTGCCGCCCCCAACTTTGCCGACACCTACCGACAATTATTAACCCCTAATCTGCCGACCGGACATCGCCGCCACTATAATAAATGTATTAACCCCTAAACCGCCGCACTCCCACCTCACAAACACTAGTTACATTTTATTAACCCCTAAACCTAAGTCTAAACCTAACCCCCCCTAACTTAAATATAATTTAAATTAAACTAAATACATTTAACATAATTAAATAAATTATTCCTATTTAAAACTAAATACTTACCGATAATATAAACCCTAAGCTAGCTACAATATAACTAATAGTTACATTGTATCTAGCTTAGGATTTATATTTATTTTACAGGATTTATTTTACAGGCAACTTTGTATTTATTTTAACTAGGTACAATAGTTATTAAATAGTTATTAACTATTTAATAACTACCTAGCTAAAATAAATACAAAAGTACCTGTAAAATAAATCCTAACCTAAGTTACAATTACACCTAACACTACACTATCATTAAATAAATTACCTAAACTACCTACAATTAATTACAATTAAATTCAATAAACTAAATTACGGAGAGAAAAAAACACTAAATTACAGAAAAAAAAAATTACAAGAATTTTAAACTAATTACATCTAATATAATCCCCCTAATAAAATAAAAAAGACCCCAAAATAATACAATTTCCCTACCCTATACTAAATTACAAATAGCCCTTAAAAGGGCCTTTTGTGGGGCATTGCTCTAAAGTAATCAGCTCTTTTACCTGTAAAAGAAAAATACAATACCCCTCCAACATTAAAACCCACCACCCACACACCCCTACTCTAAAACCCACCCAATCCCCCCTTAAATAAAAACTAACTCTAACCCCCTGAAGATCTCCCTACCTTGAGCCGTCTTCACCCAGGTGACATTGGGGCCGGCAGATTAGGGTTTAATAAATGTAATGTAGGTGTCGGCGATGTTAGGGACAGCAGATTAGGGGTTCATAGGTATAATGTAGGTGGCGGCGATGTCCGGTCAGCAGATTAGGGGTTAAAAATTTTTATTATAGTGTTTGCGATGTGGGGGGGGGGGGGCCTCGGTTTAGGGGTTAATAGGTAGTTTATGGGTGTTAGTGTACTTTGTAGCACTTTAGTTAAGAGTTTTATGTTCCGGCGTTAGCCCATAAAACTCTTAACTACTGACTTTTAAATGCGGTAGAAGTCTTGACAGGAGAGGGTCTACCGCTCACTTCTTCCAAGACTCGTAATACCAGCATTAGGCAAATACCATTAAAAAGATAGGATACGCAATTGACATAAGGGGATTTGCGGTAGCCTCAAGTTGCGGAAGAAAAGTGAGAAGTGAGCCTCTACCTGTCAGACTCGTAATACCAGCGTTAGGTAAAAAGCAGCGTTGGGACCTCTCAACGCTGCTTTTTAAGGCTAACGCAAAACTCGGAATCTCGGTGTATGTTTGTACAGCAATGCCGTCCAAGGTCTTGTAGGTCACTGTATCAACAGCCAGTCATAAGAAGTTACTACAGATATCTGAAATAACACTCCCTATAGGGATTGTAAGATGCTAACATGTTGTATGTGACTTAAAGGGACAGTATGCTGTAAAATAGTTTTTCCCTTAATGTGTTTCCAATTCCTTTTTTACCAGCTGCAGAGTATAAAATGTATGAGAAATTGCTTTTTAAGGTTAATTTGTGTATATGAAATAGCTGATTTTGGGTTTTGAAGCCAAAACCTAATAAAACAGGTTGAGCTTGTAGGTATAATCAGATCTCATTACTTTATTGCATTGTGTGCTTCTTTATCTTATGTCTGCCTGCAAACCAAAGACCAATACTTAGAGAGAACAATGGAAAATTGTATTACTTTATCTTTTCTATACCCCACTGTGAGAGTAATTTATTCTGCTGGTTGTGTTTACATAGATTATCTATAACTTGGACCTAAGGCCAGAAACTTTCAGAATAGGTGGGGATACCACAGGCTAAATCAACTATTTCAAATGCCAATATAAGGGTAAAGGAAATACTTGTAAACAATTTAATACACTCTAGCAGGTAAAGTGGATAATTGGGAATACATTAAAGAGGAAAACATTTTTGAGTAAACTGTCTATTTAAAGGGACATAAAACACATTTTTTTTCTTTCATAATTTAGATAGAGCATGTGATTTTAAATAACTTTCCAATTTACTTCTATTATTTAATTTGTTGTGTGATTTTCATATCCATTATTGAAAAGGATACCTAGGTAATTTCAAGAGCTAGTAATTGGTGGCTGCACATATATGCCTTGTGTTACTGACTCAACTATTGTGTTCAGCTAGCTCCCAGTAGTGTATTGCTGCTTCTTCAACAAAGGATACAAAGATATTTAAGCAAATTAGATAATAGAAGTAAATTGAAAAGTTGTTTAAAATTGTATTCTCTATCTGAATCATAAAATACATATTTTGGTTTTCATGCCCCTTTAAAAAAATCACCTGGCCCCCAAGCAAAAAAAACAACAAAAAAACTATAAGGTTAAAACTATTTGTGGTGTTTAGACAATAGTGTTGCAAACCTTTGAAGTCACTCTTTTGAATGAGTGATTTTTGTTGTGCAATTAGAGGGACTACTAAGCCACCTTTTCAATTCACTTATAGGTCTAAATTAATTTGATAAGAAGGTTTGTGGTCTATATCACTCTAATCGAAAAATGTAAGTCCAACTATATTGATAGATCTTGGGGTCTTAAGAATGACATCATTAAAACATATCACAGAATGTCTAAGGGAACTTTCACCATTTAAACTTCAGATCCAAACTAAAGCAGAGAGAACAGCAGTCTTTGTGTGGGCCAGTCAGAGTGTAGTTCTCACACAACCCCTGCAAAGTGCTGACCCTGAGCAACTGAGAGACTGCCGTGCTAGGCAGTGAAATAGCAGTTATTTTCAGTGTGTCTTTTTGCATGTATATCTATCATCTATCTATTTATCTATCTATCATACATCTTTCTATCTGTCTGTCCATCTACGTATCTACCTATCAAGCTATCATACTTCTATCTATCTGGCTATTTGTTTGTCTTTCTGTCAATTCATTTGTCTATCTATCTGTCTATCTATCTATCTATCTATCTATCTATCTATCTATCTATAATAAACTTTCATTTGTGCTTAACATATAATTGCATTTTAGCATTCTTTATACTCATCTGACTAATGATTTAAGTGACAGGAACTTGAAAAACACCTTGCTAACTACTTGAGGCTAACCATGCTACACATATCTTCTTAAAAAGGTTTATTAAAAAAAAAACAACCTCAAAATGCTGTATTTTATGCTAACTTAATTACAGTTGCTATCCTTGTTGTCTGTGGACTAAAGCCCAGATTGGCTCCTCCAAATACGGCAAATGGTGGGTGGAGTTTGGCTATTGAAAAAAAACTGCAGTAAAAAAAGATATTAAAGGGATAGTAAACACCAAAAATGTTATTGTTTAAAAAGATAGCTAATCCCTTTATTTACCTATCCCCAGTTTTGCATAACCAACGCTGTGATAGAAATTTACTTACTTTCTTAAGATATGGAGAGTCCATGATGTCATTCAATTGCTAGTAGCAATATCACTCCTGGCCAACAGGAGGAGGCAAAGAGCACCACAGCAAAGCTGTTAAGTGTCACTCCCCTAACCATAATCCCCAGTCATTCTCCTTGCCTCTGTCAATGAAGAAGGCGAAGTGTGGTGTCTGAAGAAATGAATTCCTTTTTGGGTACTTTTCCCTGCAAGCAAGGATTTGGGTTTAGCTGAGTCCACGTCAATCTCTTCAGTAGAGTTAGTAGTGGTGGCGTTTAAGCAGTTAGAAAGTTGTGAGGTAGTCCTTGCTTTGTTTCCTAACACATTGCTGCCCATGGTACAGAAAGCCAGAGTTGGTTACTCTGTTCTTTCTTTTTATACAGGTCTCTGTAAGGAGTATTTGTCCTTTTACACCTTGTGAGCTGTCTTCCTGCCGAACAGCTAGACTGCAGGTAAGTGCTTTTGTCTTCTAGGTCTTGGAGACTTGCACTTCAGAAGAATATGTCATATGCAGTAGATGAGGACATTTTTAAAATCCTTTATACAGGATTTTCTTTGGCAGTGGGCAGGCGCATTATGTATGTTGAGAATAGGGGTTAATCTTCCCTTTATTGGGACATTTTTCCTCTTTGGGCTGATTTTTTTGAAATACTTTATTAGTAGATGTGTGGTTTATATTTTATACAGGGATTTACGTATAAACTTAAAATTTGGCAGTTGGTTTTCTTTGCTTGCGTAGCTAGAAAATGGCGTCACATACAGTGCCCTGCAGTTCCTCTTAGCCTCTTGGAGGAGTTTATTTGCCTGCAGATTTTGCTGCACAGGTATCTTCTGCGGTATCTGCAGAATTATCTGTTTTTCTTATGCTGGGAAAACGCAAGAGGAAAATTAGACATCCAGATAGTAAGGTTTCTGTTCCAGCTACTGCTACGCAGGTTGCCCTCCTTCATAAGTCTGATGAGGAGGCTACGCCGGTAGCCTCTGAGGGTGAAATCTCAGATTCGGACAGTATTATTCCTTCATCTGATACTGAAGAAGTAAACTTCAGATTTAAGCTTGAACACATTTGTGTACTGTTAAAGGAGGTACTATTTTGGACTACTCCGATACTTCTGTCGTTTTCAACCCTATGAAATCTAGTAAACTTAATAAATACTATGATGTTCCTTCCTCTGTGGAAGTTTTTCCTGTCCCAGACCGTGTGACGGAGATTATTTCACAGGAATGGGAGAAGCCAGGGATTCCTTTCTCCCCATCTCCCATATTTAAAAAGATGTTTCCTGTTGCTGACTCCATTAAAGATTCTTAGCGCACGGTGACTAAAGTAGAAGGGGCTTTTTCTATACTGGCTAAAAGAACTATGATCCCTATAGAGGATAGCTGCTCCTTTAAGGATCCCATGGACAAAAAGCTGGAAGCTTATTTGAAGAAGATGTATGTTCATCAAGGTCTTCAATGGCAACCTGCAGTTTGTATTGCCACAGTAGCAAGTGCGGCATCTTATTGGTGCGATGCCTTGTCTGAATCAATTTTAGTAGAGACTACGTTGGAGGAGTTCCAAGATAGGACAGCCAATTCCTTTATTTCTGATGCTAACATGCAAGTTATTAGACTGGGAGCCACTTCACTGTCCTAGCCCGCAGGGCATTGTGGCTAAAACCTTGGTCAGCTGATATTACCTCAAAGTCTAAGCTTCTGGCACTTTCTTACAAGGGGAAGACCTTGTTCGGACCTGGTCCAGCAAAAATAATTTCTGATATTACGGGTGGAAAAGGGTCTTTTCTACCGCAAGACAAAAAGAACAGACTCAAAGGACATCAAAGTAATTTTTGTTCCTTTCGTAACGTCAAAGGTCAAAAGTCTTCCTCTCCCTCTGCCAATCAGGAGTACTCCAAGTATTCTTGGAAGCCCAATCAGTCTTGGAATAAGGGGAAGCAATCAAAGAAACCCTCATCTGAGTCTAAGTCAGCATGATGGGTCGGCCCCTGGTCCGGGTTCGGATCAAGTGGGGGCAGCCTTTCCCTGTTTTGTCAATCATTGAGACGAGATGTCCCATATCCTTGGGCTGTGGACATAGTATCTCAGGGTTACAAAATAGAATTCAAAACTTTCCCTCCCAGGGGCAGTTTCCAACTCTCAAGATTATCTGCAAACCAAGTAAAAAGAGAGGCATTCTTAAACTGCGTTCAGGACCTTTCCTCCTTGGGAGTGATTGTTCCAGTTTCAGTAAGGGAACAGGGTCTAGGATTCTATTCAAATCTGTTTGTGGTTCCCAAAAAAGAGGGAACTTTTCAACCCATTTTAGACCTAAAGTGCCAGTTTCTCAGGGCACCGTCCTTCAAAATGGAAACCATTTGTTCCATTCTTCCTTTGGTCCAAGAGGGTCAGTTCATGATGACCATAGACCTGAAGAACACATATCTTCATGTTCCCATCTACAGGGATCATCACAATTTCCTGAGATTCACCTTTCTAGACAAACACTTTCAGTTTGTGGATCTTTGGTTTGGCCTTGCCACAGCTCCCAGAATTTTCTCAAAAAGGTTCTGGGGCTCTCTTGGCTGTGATTAGGTCTCAGGGAATTGCAGTGGCACTATACCTGGATGACATATTGGTTTAGGCGCGATCTTTTCAACATGCAAACTCTCATACAGAGATCTTGTTATCTTTTCTACATTCCCACGGTTGGAAAGTGAATCTGGAAAAGAGTTCCCTTGTTCCAGCTACAAGGGTGCTTTTCTTAGGGACCATAATAGATTCCCTATCTATGAAAATTTTCTGACGGAAGTCAGAAAATCCAAAATTCTGTCCTCTTGCCTCTCTCTTCAGTCTACAGTTCAGCCATCAGTGGCTCAATGTATGGAGGTAATTGGTCTGATGGTCGCTTCCATGAACATCATTCCCTTTGCTCGATTCCATTTGAGAGCTCTGCAATTATTCATGCTCAGACAATGGAACGGAGACCATTTGGATCTGTCTCAGAGGAAAGATTTAGACCCGTTGACAAGAGACTCTCTCCCGTGGTGTCTTTCTCAGGATCATCTGTCTCAGGGCACATGCTTCCGGAGACCTTCCTGGGTGAGTGTTACCACGGACGCCAGCCTGCTAGGCTGGGGAGAAGTCTGGGACTCATTAAAGGTGCAGGGACTATGTACTCTGGAGGAGTCTGCTCTCCACATAAACATCTTGGATTTGAGAGCGATTTACAATGCTCTGATGGCTTGGCCTCAATTGTCCATAGCCCGGTTTATCAGGTTTCAGTCGAACAACATCACCTCAGTGGCTTACATCAACCACCAGGGAGAAACTCTGAGTTCCTTAGCCATGAAGGAGGTGGCACGGATTGTTCAGTGTGCTAGGGGGGTGGGCTCTCCATCTGGAGCTGTTCTCCAGGTTAACCCTCAAAAGGGGGATGCCAGAGTTGGATCTGTTGGCGTCTCAGCAGAACACCAAGCTTCCAAGGTACGGTTCAAAGTCAAGAGATCCTCAGGCCGCTCTGATAGATGCTCTGGTGGTTCCTTGGGATTTCGTTCTAACATACCTGTTTCCTCCGTTTTCGCTCCTTCCCCGAGTTATTGCTCGTATCAAACAAGAGAGAGCATCAGTAATTCTAATAGCTCCTGCATGGTCTCGCAGGATCTGGTATGCAGACCTAGTGAAGATGTCTTCTCAGTCACCTTGGAGGTTGCCTCTGAGGAAGGACCTTCTAACTCAGGGTCCATTCCACCATCCAAATCTCGTTTCTCTGAAGCTGACTGATTGGAGATTGAATGCTTAGTTCTGTCTAAGTGTGGATTTTCTGAGTCAGTCATTTAGACCATGATCCAGGCTTGCAAGCCTGTTACTCGAAAAATTTACCATAAGGTATGGCGTAAATACCTTTATTGGTGTGAATCTAAGGGATACTCTTGGAGTAGGGTCAGGATTCCTAGAATTTTTTATTTTCTCCAGGAAGGTCTGGAGAAAGGGTTGTCAGATCTCTGCATTATCTATTTTGTTACGCAAGCATCTGGCGGATATGCCAGATGTTCAATCTTTTTGTCAGGCCCTGGTCAGAATCAGGCCTGTGTTTAAACCTGTTGCTCCTCCTTGGAGGGTTAATCTTGTTCTTAAAGTTTTGCAACAGGATTCATTTGAGCCAATGCATTCCATAGATATTAAGTTGTTATCTTGGAAGGTTTTCTTTCTTATTGCTATCTCTTCTGCTCAGAGAGTTTCGGAACTCTCGGCTTTGCAGTGTGATTCGCCTTACTTTATCTTTCATGTGTATAAGGCGGTTCTTCATACTAAATTGGGGTTTCTTCCTAAAGTGGTTTCGAATAGAAATATTAATTAGGAAACTGTTGTTCCTTCTCTCTGTCCCAATCCTTCTTCTCATAAAGAACGTCTGTTGTACAACTTGGATGTTGTGCGTGCTCTAATATTCTACCTACAGGCGACAAAGGATTTTCGCCAGTCTTCTGCCCTGTTTGTTTGTTACTCAGGAAAGTGTAAGGGTCAGAAGGCTACTTCTACTTCTCTTTCCCTCTGGTTGAGAAGTATGATTCATTTTGCTTATGAGACTGCTGGACAGCAGCCTCCTGAGAGAATTACAGCTCATTCCACTAAGGATGTCTCCTCTTCTCGGGCTTTCAAAAATGAAGCTCTGTGGCTGCAACTTAGTCCTCTCTGCATACTTTTTCCAAATTTTCCAAATGTAATACTTTTGCCTCGGCTGAGACCTATTTTGGGAGAAAGGTTCTTCAAGCGGTGGTGCCTTCTGTTTAGGTTTGCCTATCCTGTTCTCTCTCCCTGTTCATTCTGTGTCCTCTAGCTTGGGTATAGGTTCCCACTAGTAATTGAATGACGTTGTGGACTCTCCATATCTTAGGAAAGAAAACAAAATGTATGCTTACCTGATAAATTTCTTTCTTTCAGGGTATGGAGAGTCCACGACCCAACCCTTTATTAAGACACCCATAAACTACCTATTAACCCCTAAATCACCACCCTCCTGCATCGCAAATACTATATTAATCTTATTAACCCCTAATCTGCAGCCCACCCACAATGCTGACACTAAAATAAACCTATTAACCCTTAAACTGCTGGGCCCCCATATCACAAAAAAATAAATTAAACTATTTACCCCTAAACCTAACACCCCCACAACTTTAAATTAAAAGTTACAATATAACTATCTTAACATAAATATAAACTTACCTGTGAAATAAAAAAAAAATCCTAAAATTAAACTATAAATTAGCCTAACATAACTATTCTAATAAAATAAAATAAACTACCAATTAAAAATCCGAAATTACATGATTAAAAAAGCCTAACACTATGAAAAAATAAAAAAAAACCTAAATTACAATTTTAAATAAATCTAATACTATGGAAAAATTAAAAAAAATCTTACATTACAAAAAAAAACCCGCTACATTATCAAAAATAATAAAAATTACACCTAATCTAAAAGCCCTATAAAAACAAAAAAAGGCCCCCCAAAATAAAAACACCCCCTAACCTAACAAGAAACTACCAATAGCCCTTAAAATAGTCTTTTATAGGGTATTGCTCTAAAGTAAACAGCTCTTTTACCTAAAAAATTACAAATCTTCATCCAGGCGGTAACATCTTGATCCATAGCAGGGATCCATCGCATCTTCTTTCTTCATCCCGGTGTCGCGGAGCTGTAGAGGCGCAGAGCATCTTTGCCGGCGGCGCAGACATCCAGCGTGGAGAATCATCTTCATACGATCACCGCCGTACACTAAAGCTTAAATGCAAGGTACCTGTTTAAATATGGGGTACCTTGCTCTCCTATTGGCTAACATTTTCAAATCAGCCAATAGGATGAAAGTTACTGAAATCCTATTGGCTGTTCAAATCAGTCAATAGGATTTCAGTAGCTCTCATCCTATTGGCTGATTTGAAAATCATACGGTGGTGACCTATGAAGAGGATCCTCCATGCTGGATGTCCGTGCCGCCAGCAAAGATGCTCCGCATCTCCACAGCTCCTGGTTACGCACCCGGTTTAGCACAAAACTTGTAATCTAGGTGAATGTTATTTATATGAAACACATGAACTAATGCCCCCTAGCTGTGAAGAACTATCAAATGTATTCAGATAAGAGGCGGCCTTTAAGGACTTAGAAATTAGCATATGAGTCAACCTAGGTTTAGCTTTCAACTAAGAATACCAAGAGAACAAGGCAAATTTGATGATAAAAGAAAATGATAAAGTTGTTTAAAATGACATGCCCTATCTGAATCATGAAAGTTTATTTTGGACTTTATTATCCCTTTAATTTGTTTTTACAATGTTAAAGGGACATAACACTTATATGCTAAATCATTTGAAACTGGTGCAATATAACTGTAAAAAGCTGACAGTAAAATATCACCTGAGCATCTCTATGTAAAAAAGGAAGATATTTTACCTCACAACTTCCTCAGGTCACCAGAGTAAGTGCTGTTTAAAAAGTTATACTTCAGCTGCTGCCCAGCTGCAGGTTAAAATAAATAAAAAAAAACTGCAGCCAATCAGCATCGACAGTGCTGAGGTCATGAACTATTTTACTGTGATCTCATGAGATTTGACATAACTCTTATGAGATTTCATAGTAAACTTCCTTAAACTGAATAGGGAAATAACATGAGTGTTCACGAAGCTCGCTCCTTTGCCTACCCTGGGACAGACATACTGGTTTGCTGCTTAGAAGTCCTTTACAATGGGATGTGGCTACTGAGGAATGTTTGAGGTAAAAAATCTTTTTTTTTTTACATAGAGATATTCAGGTGATATTGTCTAGTCAGCTTTTTCAGCTATGCTGCATCACTTTCAAGTGTTTCAACATTTGGGTATCATGGCCCTTTAAGACTTGACTAATATGTTATTCTGTAGCAACAAAACATAATTCACTAGTAATTACAAGGCGTAAGGCGTTTACTTTTTCTTTAACTAAACAATAGATTAGTCTGTACTCTGTTTATTAGATGGTTGGGGACCCTGCTTTTTTTTTCTAGTTTTTGGACTGAACTGAGAGTGGATTTTCAGTTTGGGTGTTAGTTAGAGCAGTGATTTGCAACCTTTTTTTTGCCGTGGCACACTTTTTTACATTAAAAAATCCTGTGGCACACCACCATCCCAACATTTTACAAAATCACACGTACTGCTGTCATGCCATGCTTCCTACGAACTATACATGACATATTGACATTCATTCACAAACAATCATAATGATTGTCTGTGAATGAATGTCAATGTCATGGTTGTAAATTATGCCTGATGAGCCTGTCACATACCTCCCAATATTTTAAAATTTGAAAGAGGGACACCCCCGCACTGTTGTCAGTCTGCCGCGGCACACCTGAGGATCTCTCACGGCACACTAGTGTGCCAAGGCACACTGGTTGAAAAACACTGAGTTAGAGAATGCTAAATGTAAGATAAAGAATTTAATAGTAAATATTGATTTTAATAGGTCTTCTACACTAGACATTCTGACATCTGTATAAAAGGTTTACACCATCCTAAAAATGTTTATACATAATATTATACAAATACTGGCATTACCCATTAACACTGCTTGATGGGAATCCTAAAATGCCTCTATTGTTTAAAAAAAATCAAAAAATCTTTGCAGTTAATTAACAACCTAGTAGTGAGTGTAAAGCGTTCTTATATCTGGAGTCCTGATACTTGTGTTTCTAATATCTCCAGAGAAGTGTATTTCAAAGTAAGCTGTAATGAACTTGAACATTTTACACTTGAGAAAAACAAGTGGGTAATCATTATGAGTGCACATTTATTCAACAAATCATTTGTGATAAAATTAATAATCTCTAGTATTCTTGTCCTATTTAGCTAGAAACCTTTTGAAATAGCCAATTAATGTGCTCATTTTTTTTAGAAAGAAAAAAATAGACTGAATTTCTATTCATTATTATTTCACCTGTCTAAAGCAATTTAGTTTAATATATTGTACACCATTTATAGGGTATTTTCTAAGAAAAACACTGCTGTATACAATGTTTTAAATTGGTATTCCACTATGTCTGTCTTTTGGTATGTGATTGTAGGCTTTTAAATAATTCCTGTATTTCAATGCTGCTATTTTTTAAAGGGACAGTCTACTCCAGAATTGTTATTGTATTAACTCATAGATAATCGCCTTATTACCCATTCCCCAATTTTGCATAACCAACCTGATTATAGTAATATAATTTTTACCCCTGTGATTACCTTGTTTCCAAGCCTCTGCAGACTGCCCCCTTATTTAATTTCTTTTGACTGACTTGCATTTTAGCCAATCATTCCTGATTCCTAGGGAACTCTATGGACATGAGCACAATGTTATATATATATATATATATATATATATATATATATATATATCACACATAAACTAACATCATCTAGCTGTAAAAAACTGTCAAATGCATTCAGATAAGAGGCGGCCTTCAAGGGATAAGAAATTAGCATATGAGCCTACCTAAGTTTAGCTTTCAACTAAGAACATCAATAGAATAAAGCAATTTCGATGATACAAGTAAATTGGAAAGTTTTTTTAAAATTACATGCCCTATCTGAATCAAGAACGTTTATTTTTTTCTAGACTGCCCCTTTAAAATCTTGTAAGTTGTAATTTGATGTTCAAGCCTTGTCAATACTTGCTATAATTTCTAAATTAACTAGCTGATTAATGGTAGGGATAGCCAAATGTGCTGAATGTCTCATTTGTTTTTTTTAACAAATAGTTCTGTGGACATTCGTTTTGGACAATCTAATGTTAATAAGAATGAAAATCCATTAAAATTCTGTAATGGAATGTTATTTCCAGTTTTTGAATGTTACTTTCGTTTTCAAATGTTCATAATTTCATTGAATACATTCAACATTTTGAATATAACATACGATTCAACAAATACTATTCAGAAGTTTAATACATTCAAGTGGTTGTGGATTTAGTAAAGTGATACATAATAGATACAAATATATCAATACATTAAACAAATGTTAGAATGTTGGACAAACATTTGAAATTCAAAAAACGAATGAACAAATGTGTTAAAATTTGTTTAAAGGGCCACTGTAAGTAAATATTTTCTATGCCTGTTACTAACTAACTACCCCAAATACGCTTTTTATCAATAGCATTTCATTAACATATCTCTACCGTATATCAGAAATCTTGTCTGCAAATTTAATTGTTTTCCAAACCCACTCCGTGGGTATCCTTTGCTCTGTACCAATCCGTTTACAATAACTAGGTTTCAAAATGGCGCTTTAAACACAAAGTTATTGGTTTAAGTATTTTGAACATGCAGTGCTGAAAATAGTGGGCAGGATAACGTGACATCATCGGCGAATAAAAGATATAACTTTTAGAACATTATGAAACTTCGTTTTGAAGAAAATGTAGGTCAGTAGGTTTTAATTAATGTTTATTAACTTTAATATGTTAGTTGTTTAGCTTAAAAATTATAACAGAAAGTAATCCTTTAATTTTTTGAAATGTTGCAAAAGCATTCAGCCATCCCTAATTATCGGCATAACTGCAACCTCATATCATATCATATACTCACATTCATTAAGTGAGTATTTCAAGAATTGAACAAGGCGTAAACAGAGGACAACACATAAGGGAAGAACTTCTGTAATATTGTTGTTTCACTGATTCATTATAGTAAAAATGCTCATTATCTTCATGTTCCTTTTTTCTACCTCCTGTCTGTATAAGAAACTATTTTGGCCATTTACTCCTCCCCCCCCCAACCCAATGAAACATTAACTGGCCCATCTCGCCTATACTCAACTCACTTTTATTCTCATGAGCTCCACACATTCGTAAAAACTCTCTCTGATCCCTGCACCACATCTCAAAGGCAAACTCTATGCTGCAAATCTGTATCTTATCTTATGTACTCTCCCATTTGGCTATATTAGCTGCAGATGATAGCTCCCCCTTTCCTAACCCCCCCCCCCACAACTTCCCAATATTGTCTGAACATGTATGTCTTTTTATAGACCTAGAAAACTGAATTCTTGAAACTTATCTCCAATTCCTTATATATCTAAAGCCATCTCCTTTAATTGTGCTCTCTGGATATCTCGTTTTATAACAAGCTCACTTCTATCCATGACCTCTTCATCACCATTCCCCCAACCTTCTAGCTTTAGACCTTTTTCTCACCCTCTCCTGCTGCATTGTCACATGGGGTCTTCTCTTCAGCCAGACTTATAGGTCTGTAAACAGACAAGAATATGGTGTAGGTATTTAACTTTCCACTTGCTGCAATTTTCAACAAATACACCCCATCTCTTCCCTCACACTTTCTTCCTTCAAAAACCACAATTCTCTTATTTACTCCACTCTCTACTCTTATACAAAGATGTGTTTTAGCTTTATGTTTTTTGTTTGAGAAAAAAAAAAAAACGAAGCGTAAAGATAAACTAGAGAAAATAATACCTCTCTTGGACCTCTGATGATATTATATAATGGTTTAAGGATATAATAGGGGGTATGTAACAAGTAAAAGGCATATAGGGTCGCTAATGAACCCTTAACAATATGATACATGAAAGTGACATAACTAAACTGTGAAACGGCGGAGTAACAAGAAAGCAACTTGTCACATGAGATTACGATTATAGATATCAGAATATGTGTATCAATATATCTAGTAATAAAAGGATGTTTCTATAGGGTGCATTTTTCTTTGCTTAAGATGTAAGCCCACTGGAGTGGGGGGGGGGGGGGTCCGGGGATATTTGAATAAATCAGTTAGCAAGAATTAGTTGAGTCAGGTATCGGGAGTTACTGACTATGCCAGAGGGACTGTGCTATATTCGTACAGGAAATGAACACAGTTTATCTAATTTAAAATCTTCAGATCATGGAGTAATTATATAATCTAAAATATTAGATTTAGGGTATCTCTCAGACTATATCTGTAACTGGGGTGCCAGTGAACCAGCAAAAGGCTGGAATTCAATATACCACCAGTCATTAGGGTTTAAGCTTAGTGGAGCAATCCTGTGTATAATATTTCTGCCATAAGGGTACAGGCCCTATACCCAACGGCAGGAGACTTAAAGTTCTCACTATGTCACTGCCCCTAGTACATGGTTACAATATATATACCTTTTTCCAATGACTAATAGCGGTGAATCCAGGTTAGGGGATATATCATGACAGTCTGTCATTAGTATTATACTAGAGTACCTTGGCATTGGAGAATACCCCAATTTTTCCCAGAGGTTGATAACAATTATGAACTACTATACCTGCTGTATTAGGGTCATATATTATCTCAAATAAAAAAGCATGGTACTAGATTATGACAAGTGAAGCTACAGTAAAAATTGGAAAATTTGTTATCTTGGTCATACAGCTGTGAAGCTGGTTGTTAATTTAAACTGTACTAGAACACCTCTGTAAAAGGATCTGACAAGTATCTAAGACTAATAGTAATAGAAAGCCAGCTACTATAGTATACAACCAGTCATTGAGAGTGTACATTCTCTACTTGACCCATAAGGGAGATGAACGATGATTAAGGAGCTTATAGCTGATATGTAGCAGCATGTTTTAGTGATAAGCATATTATAAGCAATGCTATGGGACCAGAGTCTACATAGCTATGGATATAATCTCCAAGTGGGAACATCCCTAGGCAACAAAGGATAAACACACTAGTTGTTATGACTTCCCTATATGTATATATACACTTTAAGTAAATTTAAGGTGGTAGGGTATATAAAAATAAATAGCATTACAACTAGCTTTGAAACGCTATACATATTTGGTCTTTGCTATAGGATATAACATACTACTTTTATATTAACTAAATGAGGGTACTGCAGCATCAGCGGACTAGGCTCTCCCAATTATATAAGTTCAATGTATACATGTCTAATGAGCCTGTAGAGATCAGTGCTCAATCCATCAAATGAGATACTGGCTTAGTAGTCTTATGGGGTATTGATATCTGTCACATTTAAAGGTTAAGGGGTCTCCTATGGTTAGCATTGTGGGACATAGATTACATTGGATCAAGTGAAATAACACGGCCCACAGAATGCTTGCATAATGTGGCTGGACTATTCTAAGTTAAATAAAGTACAATATTTAAAAAACATGACTTCTCAGTATAAATAATACAGTAGGTGAAATTGTGCAACGTTAACTCAGGCCGTATTAGTTAACATTTCAGATCAATTGATCTTCATTAGAACTAATACTGACACCATCTAATATTATGAAATATAATACAGCTCCTCATACCAGCCACAAAGCCAAATGGTTTAAAGTAAGTTAAAAGCAAATGTCCACCATCCGAAAACCAAGCTGAATAAGGGGAGTCCATTCGTCTCATTATCCGATTCCAGATCTATCTATGGCTGTATCTTCAGAGGTAATCTGAACAGCATATCTCCGTTGCGGTGTAGAGATAGGAAAGGATTGTAGCAGTCTATTAAGCTTTCTAAAGTATGCTACGGCTGAACTACGGCAAAGTACACCACCTCCCATACTCCAGCAGGACCCAGACGACAGAGTTATGTGTTTTGTGGCAGTCTTCTCACCACTGTAGCTGCCAATTTTCTGTTCAAACAAGATCTCTCTGTTAGATATCACCATGCCTCTCATCACTTGAGCCTGCTTCGACACCTCCATGTAAAAAAATAGACCAGATCTTTATTTCGGAGTCTTGCTGTATCAATGGATAATAATAGCTTAGGCTGGGTAACTGACTTAGCTGCGGTAGAAAGTGCTCCTGTGAACTCTGGGCATCTGTAATCTCATCTTCCCAAGCCAGGCTGTGAGCATCTGCTACTATGTCCCAAGGTTCCACCAGAGTATCCAAGTTCACCCTAGGTCCGGCGCCATCTTGGAATGTATGCTGTATAGATAGCTACATAAACCATTGC
This sequence comes from Bombina bombina, assembly GCF_027579735.1. Lineage (NCBI taxonomy): Eukaryota > Metazoa > Chordata > Amphibia > Anura > Bombinatoridae > Bombina > Bombina bombina. The sequence continues at coordinate 118,206,781 of NC_069508.1, read as the reverse complement.
TGGGTTAATGTAATCATGTCAGAGAAGTGGCTCTGTATAATTTCATATTTTTTCACTAGCTCTCTTGAACCTCTCTCTTCTATTCCCTCCTTTTCCTGCCCTGACCAAACTATCTGCCACTATAACTCCACACTTACATCAGTCATTGACAATCTCTCAGCTCAAGATTTTGCCAGCCACTTCAATAACAAAATTGACTGCATCAGAAATGAAATCAGCAATAAACATATTACCAATACTCCACCCCTCAAAAGCTCACAATCATCCAAAACCCAAATAGCCATAAATTTAGCTCTTTTACTCCTGTTGCCAAGGAAGAAATTTCTGCCCTTAAACTGTACTCCCAACTCACTAACTGTCCCCTTGACCCCATCCCCTAAAGCTACTCCCCTCTCTCTCTTATACCCTTACCCCTATACTCACACACTTCTTCAACCTCTCCCTCAGCACTGGTATATTTACCTCATCTCTAAAACATGCACTGGTGACACCTATACTATAAAAACCTTCTCTCGATCCAACCTCCCCATCCAACTACTGCCCTATTTCTCTACTCCCTTTTGCCTCAAAACTCCTTGAAAAGCTAGTATATGCGCATCTATCCCATTTCCAAACACTAAACTCCCTCCTCGACCCACTGCAATCTTTATTTTCCCCCATCACTCCATATTGACAGCAATTGTTAAGGTTATCAATGACCTACTTACAGCAAAATCCAAAGGCCACTTCTCTCTGCTTATCCTCCTTGATCTGTCTGCAGCTTTTGATACTGTTGACCACCCTCTTTTGCTCCAAACCCTCCAATCCTTCAGTATTTGTGACACAGCTCTCTTGTCATTATTTTCCTATCTATCTACCGTACCTTTAATGTAGCCTTCTCTGGAGCACCCTCTGCCCTGTTACCACTTTCTGTTGGGATAGGCTCAAGGCTTTGTCCTTGGTCCCCTTCTCTTTTAAATCTATACATCATCATTAAGTTCCTTAATAAAGTCACATGGGTTTCAATATCATCTGTAGGACAATGTCACCCACATCTACCTATCTGCACCAAACCTATCTCCTTCCTTGCTAACCCGTGTCACTAACTGTCTTTCTCATATCTCATCTTGGATGTCCTCTTGCTACTTTAAGCTAAATCTCTCCAAAACTGAGCTCCTTATTTTTTCCCCTTCTTCCAAAATCTCCACCCCCCATTTTTCTATAACTGTTAATAACTCCATCATTACCCCACCCCGCATGCCCAATGTCTTGGGGTCACACTTAACTCAGATCTTTCTTTAACTCCTCACATTCAGTCCTTGGCTAAAGCCTGCCACTTCCACCTTAAAAACATCTCTAAAATTAAACATTTCCTTACACAAGACACAACTAAGATTTTAATCCACTCTCTCATCCTTTCCCGCCTTGACTACTGCAATTCCGTCCTCTCTGGTCTCCCTAGCTGCCACCTAGCTCCTTTACAATCCATAATGAATGCCTCTGCCAGGCTCATATTCCTTACATGTCGCTCTTCATCTGCTGCACCTCTATGCTAATCCCTTCACTGGCTTCCTCTTGCCTCCAGAATTAAACACAAAATCTTTACTCTGACATACAAAGCCCTCAACTGCACTGCTCCTCCCTACATTTTAGACCTTGTCTCCAGATACTCTTCCTCCTGTCCCCTTTGCTCTGCTCATGGTCTCCTACTCTCCTCCTCTCTTGTTACTTCCTCACATTCCCGTTTACAGGACTTCTCCAGGCTGGCTCCCATCTTGTGGAACTCCCTGCCTTTTCTCCACAAGACTCTCCTCCACAGTTTTAACATCTTCAAGCGCTCCCTAAAGACTCTACTATTTAGGGACACATACAACCTACACTAATCTTTCCTAACTCCATTGTTTCCCCTTGAAGCCCTTAGAATGTAAGCCTATGAGCCCAGCTGTTTGTAGATCGCCTTCATAAGAGTCGACTACAACAGTGCCACTCTTGTCAGGGCCCTCTTCCCATTTGAGCCCTATAAATATTATCTTGTATACCGCCTATGTTTATAGCGCTGCGGAATCTGTTGGCCCTCTACAAATACCTGATAATAATAAAAAAAGTATTATTTGTTGTCATCTAGCCAGGTATATCCAATGATTAACTTTAAATTAACTTTTATTCAATATCTATTTATTTGCTTCTTGGTATCTTTGAGTACATTAAAGACTGAATTTTTGCTTTTAATTTAATGTATACATTTTTGGCTTTATTGTTAAATGTGCCATTAAATGTAAAAGGGGTTAAAGGACTAACAAATAAAAGGGAAATGGCTGTCTAGCTGCGTATCCCTGATGAAGTGCTAGAAGGGCAGGAAACACGTCAGATTGCAGTAACCAAGTGCAAGGGTAGTGTGTATCTATTGTTTTTAAACTGTGAAAACAAACTTTTGGCTATATTAAGAGTTTTGCGGTAAGGTAAAAAAGCAGCGTTAACAGGTCCTAACACTCCTTTTTCACTACCGCTGCTATTACAAGTCTTGCAGGTTTAGGGGCTCCACACACTTTTTTGGCCTTACCGCAAACCGACTTACATAAACTTTGCAAACCCTTTTTTCAATGGGACTTGCATAGCGCGGGTATTACGAGTCTGTCTACCACCAAGATCCGTAACGCATTCTTAAGTCAGTAGTTATGAGTTTTACACTACAACGCCGTAGCATAAAACTCATAACTAAAATGCTAAAAAGTACACTAACACCAATAAACTACCTATTAACCCCTAAACCAAGGCCCTCCCACATCGCAAACACTGAAATAAAATTATTAACCCCTAATCTGCCGCGCCGGACATCGCCGCCACTATAATAAACATATTAACCTCTAAACCGCCGCACTCCCGCCTTGTAAACACTAGTTAAATATTATTAACCCCTAATCTGCTGCCCCTAACATAGCCCCCACCTACATTATATATATTAACCCCTAATCTTCCGCCCCCAACGTCGCCGCAACTATATTAAATTTATTAACCCCTAAACCTAAGTCTAACCCTAACACCCCCTAATTTAAATATATTTGAAATAAATCTAAATAAAATTACTATCATTAACTACATTATTCCAATTTAAAACTAAATACTTACCTATAAAATAAACCCTAAGCTAGCTACAATATAACTAATAGGTACATTGTAGCTATCGTAGGGTTTATTTTTATTTTACAGGCAAGTTTGTATTTATTTTAACTATGTAGAATAGTTACTAAATAGTTATTAACTATTTAATAACTACCTAGCTAAAATAAATACAAATTTACCTGTAAAATAAAACCTAACCTATGTTACACTAACACCTAACACTACACTACAATTAAATAAATTCCATACATTAAATACAATTAAATAAATTCAATTAAATTAGCTAAATAACAAAAAAACCCACTAAATTACAGAAAATAAAAAACAAATTACACCTAATCTAATAGGCCTATCAAAATAAAAAAAAGCCCCCCCAAAATAAAAAAAACCCTAGCCTAAACTAAACTACCAATAGCCCTTAAAGATAAGTCTTCATCCAAGCGGCAAGATGTCCTCAATGAAGCCAGCAGAAGTGGTCCTCCAGACGGGCAGAAGTGATCCTCCAGATAGGCAGAAGTCTTCATCCAGATGGCATCTTCTATCTTCCTCCTTCCGGCGCAGAGCGGGTCCATCTTCAAGACATCCGACGCGGATCATCCTCTTCAAACGACGGCTTCTTCGTAATGAATAATGAATATCTCTTTAAGTGACGTCATCCAAGATGGCGTCCCTTAGATTCTGATTGGCTGATAGAATTCTATCAGCCAATCAGAATTAAGGTAGAAAAAATCCTATTTGCTGATGCAATCAGCCAATAGGATTGAGATGGCATTCTATTGGCTGTTCCAATCCTATCCTATTGGATTTTTTCTACCTTAATTCCGATTGGCTGATAGAATTCTATTAGCCAATCGGAATCTAAGGGACGCCATCTTGGATAACGTCACTTAAATAGATATTCATTATGAAGAAGCCGTCATTTGAAGAGGATGCTCTTTGCCGGATGTCTTGAAGATGGACCCGCTCCGCGCCAGAAGGATGAAGATAGAAGATGCCGTCTGGATGAAGACTTCTGCCATCTGTAGGACCACTTATGCCAGTCTGGAGGACCACTTCTGCCGGCTTCATTGAGGACATCTTGCCGCTTGGATGAAGCGGCAAGATGGGGGTTAGTGTTAGGATTTTATTAAGGGTGTATTGGGTGGGTTTATTTTTTAGGTTAGGGCTTTGGGCCTGCAAAAGAGCTAAATGCCCTTTTAAGGGCAATGCCCATCCAAATGCCCTTTTCAGGGCAATGGGGAGCTTAGGTTTTTTTAGTTAGTATTTTATTTGGGAGGTTGGTTGTGTGGGTGGTGGGTTTTACTGTTGGGGGGGGGGTGTTTGTATTTTTTTTTTTTACAGGAAAAAGAGCTGATTTCTTTGGGGCAATGCCCCGCAAAAGGCCCTTTTAAGGGCTATTGGTAGAATAGTTTAGTTTAGGCTAGGGTTTTTTTTATTTTGGGGGGCTTTTTTTATTTTGATAGGGTTATTAGATTAGGTGTAATTAGTTTAAAGATCTGTAATTTGTTTTTGTTTTCTGTAATTTAGTTTTTTTTGTTTTTTTGTAATTTAGCTAATTTAATTTAATGTATTTAATTGTATTTAATGTAGGTAATTTATTTAATTATAGTATAGTGTTAGGTGTTAGTGTCACTTAGGTTAGGTTTTATTTTACAGGTAAATTTGTATTTATTTTAGCAAGGTAGTTATTAAATAGTTAATAACTATTTAATAACTATTCTACCTAGTTAAAATAAATACAAACTTGCCTGTAAAATAAAAATAAACCATTAGCTAGCTACAATATAACTATTATTTATATTGTATCTAGCTTAGGGTTTATTTTATAGGTAAGTATTTAGTTTTAAATAGGAATAATGTAGTTAATGATAGTAATTTTATTTAGATTTATTTAAATTATATTTCAATTAAGGGGTGTTAGCCTGTTAGAGTTAGACTTAGGTTTAGGGGTTAATAAATTTAATATAGTGGCGGCGACGTTGGGGGCGGCAGATTAGGGGTTAATAAGTGAAGGTAGGTTGCGGCGACATTGGGGATGGCAGATTAGGGGTTAATAAATATAATGTAGGTGTCGGAGATGTTGGGGGACAGCAGATTAAGGGTTAATAAGTATAATGTAGGTGGCGGCGATGTCCGGAGCGGCAGATTAGGGGTTAATAAGAATAGGTGTTGGCGATGTCGGGGGCAGCAGATAAGGTGTTAATAAGTGTAAGATTAGGGGTGTTTAGACTCAGGGTTCATGTTAGGGTGTTAGGTGTACACATAAAATGTGTTTTCCCCATAGGAATCAATGGGGCTGCGTTACTGAGATTTACGCTGCTTTTTGGCAGGTGTTAGAATTTTTCTCAGCCAGCTCTCCCCATTGTTGTCTATGGGGAAATCGTGCACGAGCACATACGACCAGCTTACCACTGATTTAAGCAGTGCTGGTATTGGAGTTCGGTATGGAGCACAATTTTGCTCTACGCTCACTTCTTCCCTGTTAACGCCGGGTTTGTAAAAACCTGTAATACCAGCTATAATGAAGAATTATGCTGACAATTAGGAACAGTTGAGTTAAACTGGGCCTTATTTTTATGTGTTTTCTTATGATAATAAGAACATTACAGAGATGCCAGGGCCAGCCCTAGCAAGTGCAGGACCCTAGGCAGAATGAGAGCGCGGGCCTCTATTCAGAGAAAAAAATACTTAAAAGAAATAGAACAATGCACTGTACCACACAAACACACATATATAATACACACACAGAGATACTTATATACACATACATACACACACTCAGACATATACCCAGGTACACAGATATATACATACACATGTGCACACACCGACAGCCTCCCCTCCCACACACACAGACATCCCACACACACAGGCAGCCCCCACACACAGCCCCCCCCCCACACACACACACAGGCAGCCCCCACACACAGCCCCCCCCCACACACACACACACAGGCAGCCCCCACACACAGCCCCCCGCACACACACACAGCACACATAGGCAGCCCCCACACACATACACATCATAGTTGCCAACATTTAAAAAAAAATTCCAGGGACACTTTGCAGCAGAATATAAAAAGTAATAAATATATATATATATATATATATATATATATATATATATATATATATATATATATATATATATATATATATATACACACACAGGCAGCCTTAGATATATATTTCTAAGTCTCCAAGGATATATTTCACACACACAATTCGTCCAAATTCATAAAATAATTTATTTCTTGCAATCTCCCAAAGTAAGCGATGTGGGGTTCAAAAATTTAATTTAATTCAGCATAAATTTCAAAAGTTCATAAACTAACAATGAGCTTTTGAAATTTATGCTGAATTAAATTACATTTTTGAACCCCACATTGCTTACTTTGGGAGATTGCAAGAAATAAATTAATTATTTTATGAATTTGGAAGAATTGTGTGTGTGAAATATATCCTTGGAGACTTAGATATATATATATTACTTTTTATATTTGGAGTTAATATATAACATAACTTTGTATCTATCCATTTACCTACCCTCTTTTGCCTACAAGCTTTAGCATTTTTTTTGCGCACATTTAAGTTGTAATTGTAAATTTTCTGCGTCTTTTTGGAGTTTTGGGAGTATCTCCTGCTTAATAGTTGTCTGTTTGTATCTCCTGCTCTCACACTTTGCAGCAGAGCAAGCAAGCGGGTTACTGGAGTATTGACGACCTACTGTTCAACTGCTCCACCCACTCAGTTCTGCAATCAAAACACACCCATTTGAAAGTAATAGTATAATTTAGATTTATCCATAGTTTATTATACAGATTACAGCACCAAGCTCTTACACCTACCCAGTCTCTGGAACATATTCTGGGAATATGGTT